>NW_026875683.1:0-18510 GCF_032173495.1 Musca vetustissima | reverse complement strand
TAAGAGGACAATCTTTAGTTATTTGGTACATCATTTTGATGAAATCGAATGAAAATATATATGGAAGCTATTTAAACTTGATACGTCTTCAATCCAATACGCTATGCAATATTTCATGTAAAGACATAGGCTCCTCCATTTGCACAATTGGCATAAAATCGGACTAAAGTACATATGTGAGCTACATTTAAATCTAAACCGATTTGAAACTTAACCAAATCATTCTAGACTAAATTCAATACACGCTGCAAAATTTCGTGAATATAGGACAAACATAGACTCCTCGGTACGCCAGTTACATAAAATCGGACGAAACTATATGTGGGAGCTATATCTAAATTTGAACCGGTTCCAACAAAACATCGAATACTTCAATTTGGACCTAATTCAGTACTCTGTGCAAAATTTCATTTCAATCGGACCAAAATTGGGAGTTTGGTGCATGATTTAGCTAAAATTGGATGAAACCATATATAAGCTATATATAAATCTGAACCGATTTCAACCAAACTCGGCATACATCAATATAGACCTAATTCAATACTCTCTGCAAAATTTTGTCTCAATCGGACCAATATTGAGAGTTTGGTGCACCATTTATCTAAAATCGGACGAAACCATATATGGGAGCTATATCTAAATTTGAACCGATTTCAACCCAACTTGGCATACATTAATCTAGACGTAATTCAATACTTTGTGCAAAATTTTGTCTGAATCGGACCAATATTGGGAGTTTGGTCCACCATTTAACTAAAATCGGACGAAACTATATATGGGAGCTATATCTAAATCTGAACCGATTTTCTCCAATTTCAATAGGGTTCGTCCTTGGGCCAAATAAGTGACATGTACCAAATGATATCCAAATCGGATCATAAATGCGACCTGTACTTTGTTCACAAAAATACATGGACGGACGGACAGACGGACATGCATAAATCGACTCAGAAAGTGATTCTATGCATATTCTCAAAAGAAACCATGGGTCTATCTCGTTTCCTTTTGCCTGTTACCAAAAATGCTGGGCATTGGAGATGAGACCACATTTCCCAGTAGCATATGAGACTGATGATTTCTCTCGATCTAACACATCAGACCAAACGACCAGGGAACTCACGTATTCGCGGATCGTAAGCTGAAAAAAATGTTTAGGATATTTGAAGTGTTGCAGGATTGGAACCCGTATAAATAAACTGTGGGCAACGTTCAAGTCGCTCTCGAACCCTAGTATGAAGGGCGAAAGGACCTTAGTCCCATTTAACGACGAAACTGTAACTAATCCAAAGATTTGCTCAGTTTTCAATGGATGATGTTGAATAGAATCCGATCTCAGTTTCGTCACTAGTAGCGAAGACCCTTCATGCTTCCTACCATCAGAAAAAACTATCCAGTTGCAGATCATCAACACGCCATAAGACGCGAATTAAACTAAAATCGCCTGTGCTATGGACGCCAGTTGTATCATTTGGAGTTCCCCAGGGTATTCCGGTATGCAGATAATTGTACGGTCATGGCGTCGGGTCCTATCTTTGAGGTCATATGTGCATGTGCTACCACACAGACTGTGGAGATTAAATTCGTAATGAATGTGGGAATCGAGCTGCCGTCAGCGCAACCTCAAATATTTGGCATTAGATGAAAATTGGTAAGAGGGTAAGATAAGAAAGCATTGCGTATCTTTAATAAAGCGATAGGACAGTGTATGGTCAGTTATGTTTACCGCGAATACTAGTTCTATTCGGTATTCAGACCTGTCAGAACAGCGCCGTGAGAACTACAGCGAATTGACTCTTCATGACACCTGTGGACCATCTTCTGGAGGAGACAAAAATCCTTCCCTAACTCCATCATATCCATATGCTTTCGTTGCAATTTGGGTGCTTCAGAAGGAGGAGGAGAGCTCCAACGTTATAAAAATAACTTCAAGATCAAGATGCCCATCGATCAAGTAAGTGGCATCCTCGGGACTCACCACTACACATCCCAACTTAAGAACTACAACTGCTAAAAAAGCCAGAGTAATTTTGGCCCAATTCAGTACAGTAAAATGCAGTCATCATAATGACGGATTAATGACATCGTAAGTACAGGCCCACTCAACACACTGTGCATATTGAATTGTCCTTCCAAGTCCACTCAACTTACTACAGAAGATATGTGAACGTAGCTGCATTTCTTAATTTGGAAACAAGGCAAGAACTGGATGAATCAAACAGAAGTAATTACTAAATATAAATTTATCATGTTTAGAAGCAACAACCCTGTATCGCAATGTGGTGTAGGAATTACAAATTTTCAATTTAAGAATAATAAATACTATGTGACCTACTTCCAAACATTCAGTTTTTATTAATCACACAATATTTATTTTTATATGTATGCCAATCCAAATTCCATCCATTTGGTACAGTGTACATTTCGTGTTACCTGTTGTATAAAGATATTTGTATATACAACAGAATTGCACATGATATACGTGAAGTGGACATTCACAGATTATATACACCTTACCGTTCATTTTTTAACACATGATGCTATGAAACAATATAGGACACAGTAATTATTCTACCGAACAGGGAAAAATAAAAAACATCGTGGTCATTTAAAATGGCAATCCGCGTCATTGCAAAATGTGCAAATGAGAAAATGTGTCTGCTAAGAGCACTCGAATTATGTTTTTATGCATAAAGTGTATAATTAGACTTACATACATTGACAGTTTCAATTATGATTTCAACTATAATTAAATGCGCGAAATACATAAGGAGAACACACACACAAAAAGTATTTAATGATATGCTATTAATATCAGGTATACACAGTAAGGAAAGGATAAAATACCAACAGATTCTACTATATTACACCCTACAACACATTGGGTTTAGTATACAAGAGGTGATTTAAAAGTTTTATTTTAAGACATAATTATATATGGGCAATATTGCCAATTTTTTAATATTCCATTTTCAAAAAATCAGCTTTTTTGTTTTTGTGGCACATCAATGATTTTTGGTACACATATAGAGAAAAATGTTCTGACTCCGAAACCGTTCGCGATCAAATTTTTGGTTGATGCGCGCAAAAGTTATCGAGGTTTTAATTTTGGGCATAAGAAAAAAATCTTAAAATTACGCCGTTTTTTATATTGACCAAAAACGTTGATATATATCTTCCTCCGTAAAATTAAATAATGAATACATTATAATAATCGCGATAAAGTTGCACATCTTCGCGAAATATGAGAAAAATAATAAAAATGTAGGGGATTACGTCAATATTTTCATTATTTTAATGACATTCACACACCTAAAAACTAATTTAAAAATATCTACATAATCTAAACACCATGATGAATCAAATGATATCAAAATCACACAAGTCCGTGTAGCGGTTTGTAAATCACAGCGACAATAAAGCAAGATATTGAGGAAAAATATTTGTTTTTGTTTCGAAAAAATAATGTCATCATATTTATTTTTTTAATTGTATACAAGAAATTTCAGAAAAAATGTTGGGGTTATTCTGCTATTTTACCCGAATTTCGCCGAAAAAATTTACATATATAATAATCACTTTTTGTGTATAAGTATACGCCTTGCGGATTATATCAAGACCCTTCCGATAAATCTTAGAATTCTATAAATAGGAATAAATCTTAAAATAAAATAATATTATGAAATATACATTTTAAATTGCGTGTAAATCGCGTAATTCTCAAAATCATTTGATGCGCATGCGGTTTCCAGAAGTACTGAAGTTTATATTCCAATCCATATATATTTTGCGAAATTTCATTTGACGGCTAAGATGTGCCGCACGTTACATTGAGGTACCCAAAAAATCGTAAAACGCGAATAATTTCCGAAAACTCCATATGCCATTAACGCGCATCCGATTTCGGCGTGCACCCTAAAAAAATACATCGATCTATACCATTTCAATGTGGTCCATTAAGAACCATGGATGTGCCAGCACAATCTATTTTTGAGATAAATTGCGTACATCTCTCTTTCGGCTGAATTTTTTTAAAGATCTCTTTTCGAAAAAGATCAAAATCCGTATGAGGTATTTTATTGAAGCGGAAATGATACACACAAAACGCAAATAAATCCGCGATATTTTCAAAAACATTTTTTGCCAAATTTCGTGTTTTTGGAAGGCCAGTTCCCGCCGTTTTAGTAGATGGATTTTCACGAAGAAGATTTTATATCATCCGAAACGTAAAAAACCTTATTGATCGCGGGTACCCATATCATTCAGTTGACAGATCTAAAAATTTGGCCCGAAAAATAGGTTTTTTAGAAATTTGATCGCACAAAATTCGCACCTTCGGATGAGTGTTACTCTGAAGCTGTGCATACTACATACTCAAAATACATACCAAATTACGCAGATTCGCGACTACAATAATCTTATAATCGATTTTTGGATATTCCTGTTTGCGTATTAAAGCTAGAAGTAAAATTCAAAAAACACTCAAAATCGAGCTTCAAAATGTCAGCATCATTTAAAGATAGATGCAGTTTAAATTTTGAAAATGATACATAAGGGGCGTAGTCCCCATTTTGTTGGCTTCTAGTTTTATTTTGACACGAAGACCGTGCAATGAGTGGCTTAGTCATAAATCGATAGAGAACATAAAAAAACTGGTTTGCCTCAACCTGTTTTTACACATTTTTTTTCATTAAAGTAGACACAGCTTCCACCAAAATAAAGTTTGGAGGTCAATATCATGAGCAGTTTGCAACGAAAGATCAATTAACACAAAACTATTCCCTTTTATTCATATACTTAAGTAACTCCCGAGTTATAAAGGGGTGAACCTCCGCTTCAGCTATGTAAAAAAATTGGCAATATTGCCCATATATGAATTCTATATATATCGATTTACACACGATTTTCTATATTTAAGTACTTAGTGTATTTGGCGCCCCATTTACGTATAATCGTACAAAACAATACATTGGATGGTTATATCGTCCGCGGGCATTGGAAAAACCAAGAGTTGTTTTTGAGACACCTCTCCATCTTCAACATATTACAGTTTTGGCGATTTATGGTTCGGATGGGCTTTGGCCCTTTCCTTTTGCGTAATTCGTAAATGAGGTTGTAATGGTAAAACGATTACTGCTTCGAAAGATATTTTATATGATCAGAGGTGGATGGCATTGATTCGAATCATTTTAATATTTAACAAGTAAACAGCGTCAGTCGGAGTGCCCTCAAACACATGTAGTATTCACATACGCTGAGTTTTATTCCAAAGTTTTATTCCAGATTACTGTCTTGTATCGAAGAACAACACATTAAATTTTTCGAAATTAAAATAGTTTGTAAGTTCCACCATATCAATGGTGGAAGTATATATAATATGGTCCATATAATATATAATTTTTATACCTTTCACCACGATGTGGTACGGGGTATTATATCTTTGTGCATATCAGGCAAAGGAAGTGAGATAGACACATGGTTCCTTTTGAGAATATGAATAAATTCGCTTTCTGAGTCGATTTATACATGTCCGTCTGTCCATGGTAAATTGAAAACAAAGTACAAGACGCATTTATGATCCGAATTGGATAAAATTTGGCACAGGTAACTTATTTAGCCCAAGGACGAACCCTATTGAAATTGGAGAATATCGGTTCAGATTTAGATATAACTCCTATATAGATATAGCTCCCATATATAGTTTCGTCCCAATATTTGTCCGATTTAATTTCGATCCATTCTACCAGTTCTATCTATAGGATAATGTAAATTTTTTATTCTCTTGTATGTACGTGTATGTATGGTGAAGGGTACCATATAGTCGGTCCCATCCGACTTTTGAACTACCTTACTGGTTATAGTTAACTCTGCATGGATAGGTATACAAATTTGGATGTGCGATCAATGGATCAATTCGGATACAACATTAACTTCAATGTGTTTGCATTTTTATACCCTTCACCACACTGTGGTACAGGGTATTATGTCTTTGTGTATATGTTTCTAACAGGCAAAAGGAAACGGGATAGACAAATAGTTCCTTTTGAGAATATGCGTAGAATCACTTTCTGAGTCGATTTACGCATGTCCGTCTGTCCGTCCATGTATTTTTGTGAACAAAGTACAGGTCGCATTTATGATTCGATTTTTATGAAATTTGGCATAGGTCACTTATTTGGCCCAAGGACGAAATTGGTAAAAATCGGTTCAGATTTAGATTTAGATCCCATATATATTTTCGTCCGATTTAAAGTAAATGGTGCACCAAAGTCCCTAAGTATCTTTCGATTTGCACGAAATTTGGCACAGCGTAATGAATGAAGTAGAGAATTATGTGTGTTAAGTTTCCTGAAAATCGGTTCAGATTTAGATATAGCTCCCATATATATTTTCGTCTGATTTAATGTAAATGGCCCAGCAAAGTCCCTATATATCTTTAGATTGGCACGAATTTTAGCATATCGTTTTAAATTAAGTCTAGAAAGGTGTGTGCTAAGTTTCGTGAAAATCGGTTCAGCTATAGATGTAGCTCCCATATATAGTTTCGTCCGATTTTACGTAAATGATGCACCAAAGTCCCTATATATCATTCGATTTGCACGAAATTTGGCAGAGCGTTATATATTAAGTGCAGAATGATGTGCGCTGAGTTTGAAAATCGGTTCAGATTTAGATATAGCTCCCATACATATTTTCGTCCGATTTATGTAAATGGTGCACCAAAGTCCCTATATATCTTTCGATTTGCACGAAATTTGGCACAGCTTAATGAATTAGGCCTAGAATGACGTGTGCTGAGTTTGGTGAAAATCGGTTCAGATTTAGATATAGCTCCCATACATATTTTCGTCCGATTTAATGGATATGGTGCACCAAAGTCCCTATATACCCTACATATTTTTCGATTTGCACGAAATTTGGCACTGCGTAATGAATCAGTTCAGATTTGGATATAGCTCCCATATATATTTTCGTCCAATTTAAGTTAATGGTGTACCAAAACCCCTTAATATCTTTCAGTTTGCACGGAATTTGGCACAGCGTAATGAATTAGGTCTAGAATTATGTGTGTTAAAATTGCTGAAATCGTTGAAATCGGTTCAGATTTAGATATAGCTTCTTCATCTGACCAAATGAAAAAATAGTATAGGTTGCAGAATAACATATTTATGGATCCAATTTCATTTTGTTTGTCCTTTAAAAATGCGTGTTAGGATTCATCTGTTGAATCTGGCCCCGTCCGACTTTACTACATTCCTTACTGGTTAAAACTGCAGTTTTTAAATGTTTGCATTTTTAAAATTTAGGCTCTTTTTGGGACAGATACACATGAGTCCCATCTTCGCACTTGACCGTTGTTTGGTAAAAATATTACAATGTTTGAAATTTTCCTAAGGTAGATAACAGATGGAGTAATAAGATATCTTTAAGTATTTTTCAGGCTTCGTTAGAATTTGAATTAATTATCATACAAATTCTTATTTAAAATTAGTTGACCGACATTTTCTATCTTCGAAAAGACCGTGTTGTTTCCCAAAGAGGTGACTACGGTTGGCCATTGATATCCTGTGGGACAAAATTTTACCAGATTTGGTGTAAATGATGCACCCAACAATCAGAGTGTGTCCGATCAATATGAAATTTAGAATATAGTGCCCTAATTTTTGTTGTAATCGGTTTAGATGTAGATTTGGCAGTTATTAACTTTAAATGGTTAAAAGAAATCCCCTCACAATTATATTTTAAGAAGAACATATAGCAATTTTCACAAACAACTGTACCACTCAATATCCTAGCCACCTATCCCTGCAATTTAAAAAATCCTGCAATTTAATTCCCTTAATTATCATTAACATTCACTACATGAACATATCACTGACGTTCCTGCCAAGGTATTCCGTTTTGTCATTCTGTTCTCTTACATACGTTTATGGCTTAATTTTAAGAAATATATCCGCAGATATGCAGTTTGGTTGTTTTTCTTTTACGTTTTTTTGTTTTTGTTCTCTCGACTTATTTGTTTATGTAAATGGGTCATATTTTTAATGCTTGCATTAAAGAAATAAAGAAAACAAGACATCCGACGATCCATGCACATGCGAATGTTAATTCAAATAATATGTAAATATGTTTTACGAGTGTGTTGGTGGTTGGCAGAGGAGCACTTACTGAAATTCTGGTGTATTTTGTCCATGTTTCCGGTTTCCCATCACTTCATAAGACAATAAAGTACTTATGACAACTTAACACAGAGAACCACCGCTTGGTTAAAAATAATGAATTGTAGATAAACGTTGGTGTGGGGCGATTGCTTGGCATGTGGGATTTTCGTGAGGATACAAAAGTGGACTGTTAAAATGTGGGGACATTTAAATCCAAATCGTTGATTTGGGGGTTTGAGGCAATTATGTGTTGTTGAGTATAATTTTATTCTTCGAAAGGATTAATAAGGGAGGGCCTTCCATATGTGTGTTTATCTATACTAAAGAAAGAGTAAGGCGATTGACTGACTTACTGATTCAGACTGAAACGGCTGGAGCTAGAATCTTAAAATTTGGGTTGAGAGTCAATAATGCTCATAAGGTGTGAGATAAATCTGGGTTTTTGGAAAATCGTACTAGAACGCTACAAAAAGTACTAATAATATTAATGTGGTTCTAGAACGCTTAAATATGAAATGAGTGTAACTGATGAAGTGTATAATAAATGTAGAAAACTGTTTTTGGACATTCGGAAAATTAGTATCCGAAAAGTACTAAAATATACAAAATTTTGTACAATATCGTAGCATGTGAATGGAATTGCGGGTCGATATAATGAGGTGGTTTTTTAAGCGTGTACTCATGTATACGAAAAGTATTATATAGTACTATATTTGGTATAATTTTAATTTGGAGATACAAATGGAGTTGGAATCCTGAAATTTGAAATTAACAACACCGTCGGAGTGTATGATTGGGATATGCACGTAGTTTTGGATTTTTTTACTTATGTCTACGAAAAATATTAGATCGTACTATAATTGGTACAATTTAAATTTCGTTGAACCCATGACCCCATTTGGTAAAAGCTGGGGCACTAAAATTTGAAAATAAGATTACTACTGCATGGTAGGATTGAGGTTGTAGTTTTGAGAATTCGTACTTAATGGTACTAAATTTGGTAAAATTTCAATTTTGGGAAAATCAATAGAGCTGGAATCCGGACATTTGGAATTAGGACCACAGTTGGGGTGTAGGAATGGGGTATGTGGGAAGATTTGGAAATGTCTACTAATGTGTACTATGTGGTACTACATTGGGCACAATTTCGATTTAGGTGAACCGATAGAGCTGAAACACTGAAATTTGGAAATAAGATTATTGTTGGAGTGTAGGATTGGGGGTATGGACATAGTTTTGGAAATTATGGGTTTTAATTATACTAAATTTTGGCGTAATTTTGATTTAGATCTGGAATAGAAAACATTTTAAATTTAGATAACTCTTGCAATGTGGAAGTGAGGTAAGTGAAGCACCTACTACCAATATTGGTCAGATTAAGACAATATTTTGCACAGAGTACTGAATCACGTCCATATTTATGTATGCTAAGTTATGTTCGAATCGGTTCAGATTTAGATATAGCTCCCACATATAGTTTCGTTCGATTTTAGGTAAATGGTGCACCAAACTTACAATATTGGTCCCATTGAGACACAATTTTGAACAGATCACTGAAGCAGGTCTAGATTGATATATGCCATATTCAGATATAGCTCCCATATATAGTTTCGTCCGATTTTATGTAAATGGAGCACCAAAGAGTCAAATTTAGGCCGATTGGCAAAAAATTTTGCACAGCGTACTAAATTATGTCCAAATTTATGTATGCAGAATCGGTTAAGATTTATATATAGGTCCCATATATAGTTTCCTCCGATTTTCTGTAAATGGTGCGCCATACTGTCAATGATTGTCCGATTGAGACAAAATTGTGCTTAGCGTGTTGAAGTTACTACAAGTTGACATACGTATTGAAATTACTTCAGGTTGACGTCCGTAAGTTTTGTAAAAATCAGTTCAGATTTAGATATAGCGCCCATATATAGTTACGCCCTATTTCATATAAATGTAGCACCAAACAGTCAATGTTTTCCGTTTGAGTTAAACTGTAGCATACCGTATTGAAGTTACTACAGGTTTATATTTGTGAAGTTTTGTTGAAATAGGTTCAAATTGAGATATAGCTTTCATATATATTTTCATCCGATTTTATGTAAATTCAGCCCCGAGGATTCTATGTTTGTTCCATAATCACAAAATATAGCAGCGGGTATGGAATTTAGTCTAGAATGATTTTTGTTAAATTTTAAATAGTTCACATATATTCTTTAGCCCCATTTTATGTAAATGGTACACCATTGAAGCAGTTCTATTTGCACGATATTTTGTTGTTAAAATCGGTTCAGATGTAGATCTTCCATATATATTTATGCCCGATGTTATGGAAATGCAGAGGAGCATATCTCTGTTCGCTTTACATGAGACATTGCATAGCGTGTTGGAATGAAGACGTTTCGGGTTTATATATAGATTCCATATATACAGTCGAGTACGGTTAAAGAGAACTCGTAGGGACCAAGCAAATTAGTTCATTATAGATGAAGTTCGTAGTATCCGATGTAAGGCAAACCATAGGCGGCTTAGCAGAAAAAATATATATTCAGTTAGAAATTGGTAGATTGTGTGTCATTTTTGACAATTCTTAAGATGCTTCTCCTTTTCTTTAATGAATCTTACATCACAAGTGAGTAAAAATAAACATTTGTGAGGATTGTCATCTTCAGTACTACGTATATTTGTAGCAAGCTCATTACAATCAAATTAAAAAAATATATGAAAGCTGAATTTTGGAACCGAACAAAATGTGTGTTATCAAAACGTTCCTTATATCCGTGGTTCGCTATAAGAGTAAGGATTTGTATGAAAAATATGCCTTAATACATCGGGACCGGGACAAGTTTTCGCTATAAGAAAAGTTCGTTATAACTGGTGTGTGTTATAAGCGTACTTGACTGTATTTTCATCCGATTTACAAAAGAATGGTGTTCCAAGTAACTAAAGTTTGTCCACTTCCGACGAATTAGTGCACGAACTTACCAAATCAAAGCTAAAATGACGTGTACTGGCTTTTGCGTCGAGATAAATTTGGGATAGCGCACTGTGCTTCAGCATACCAAATGGTGAATCCACGGTTGTTCAAATACGCCCATTTATACATAGCTACCATACATATTTTGATCGATTTCATACAAATTATTGACATTAAATTTTTTATAAATTTTAGAATGGTAGGTTTATTGTATGGAGGGTATATTATATTAGTATGGAGGGTATATTAATTTTATCATTCCGTTTGTAACACATCGAAATATTCAAAATTCTAAGACGATCCCGCTATCTTCCGAATGAATTGATATAGGGTGCTGAAATTTTGGGGTAGTCCCTATATAACCCCCTTTTTATACCCTCCACCATAGTATGGAGGATATATTAATTTTGTTTTTCCGTTTCTAACTCATCGAAATATTCATTTCCGACCATATAAAGTTTATATATGCTTGATCGGCGTAAAATTCTATGACGATATAGCATGTCCGTCTGTCCGTCTGTTGTAATCACTCTAGCGTCTAAACGAATTGAGATAGATCGCCAACATTTTGCATAGAGTCGTCTTTTGTCTGCAGGCAGGTCAAGTTCGAAGATGGCTTTATCGGTCTACGTTTAGTCATAGCTCCCATATAAGGGTACCCCCAATTTTCGGTATTTTGGGGTTCTTGAGCGCGTTTTTCAACCGAATTCGCTGGAATTTTATACATTGGGTTCTTATTGGGTACCAAATATATCCACTAAAAAATATAAATGTCGGTCGACTTTTTCTGGTACCCCCCATATAACGGTACATCCTAATTTTCTGTATTATGGGGGTTTTGATCGATTTTTTTGCCGAATTGGCGTAATTTAGTATTTTGATTTCTTAATAGTTACCAAATCTCTCCACAAAAAATTATGAATATAGATAGGTCAATTTTTTCGGATAGCCCCCATATAAGGGTACCCCCAATTTTCGGTATTTTGGGGTTCTTGAGTGCGTTTTTCAACCGAATTTGCTGCAATTTGGTATTTTGTATTCGTATATGGTTACAAATCTCCCCACCAAAAATTATTAATATTCGGCCCCTTTTTGGGGTAGTCCCCATATAACCCCCCTCTTATACCCTCCACCATAGTATGGAATGTGTATTAATTATGTTTTTCCGTTTGTAACTCATCGAAATAATCATTTCCGACCCTATAAAATATATATATTCTTGATCGGCGTAAAATTCTAAGACAATCTAAGCATGTCCGTCTGTCCGTCCGTCTGTTGTAATCACTCTAGCGTCTAAACGAGTTGACATAGATCGCCAACATTTTGCATAGAGTCTTTTGTCTGCAGGCTGGTGCCAAATATCTCCACCAAAAATTATAAATATAGGTCCAAATTTTCTGGTAGCCCATATAAGTAGCCCAATTTTCGGTATTTTGAGGTTCTTGAGCACGTTTTTCAACCGAATTCGCTGAAATTTGGTATTTTGTAGTCGATATGGTAATAAATTTCCCCATAAAACCCCCCTTTTTTACCCTTCACCACACTGTGGTACAGGGTATTATGTCTTTGTGCATATATTTGTAACAGGCAAAAGGAATCAAGATAGACCCATGGTTCCTCTTGAGAATATGCATATAATCAATTTTTAAGTCGATTTATGCATGTCCGTCAGTCCGTCCGTCTGTCTGTCCGTCTCTTTGTCCCTGTTAAATTGTAAACAAAGTACAGGTCGCATTTATTATCCGAATTGGATGAAATTTGGCATACGTCACTTATTTGGCCCAAGGACGAATCCTATTGAAATCGGTTCAGATTTAGATATAAATCCCATATATATTTACGTCCAATTTAAGGTAAATGGTGCACCACAGTCCTTATATAT
This sequence comes from Musca vetustissima, assembly GCF_032173495.1. Classification (NCBI taxonomy): domain Eukaryota; kingdom Metazoa; phylum Arthropoda; class Insecta; order Diptera; family Muscidae; genus Musca; species Musca vetustissima. The sequence continues at coordinate 5,498 of NW_026875683.1, read as the reverse complement.
CTTTCGATTTGCACGAAATTTGGCACAGCGTACTGAATTAAGCCTAGAATGATGTGTGCTAAGTTTCGTGAAAATCGGTTCAGATTTAGATATAACTCCCGTATATATTTTCGTCCGAATTAAGGAAAATGGTGTACCAAAGTCTCTGTATACCTTTCGATTTCCACGAAATTTGGTTCAGCGTACTGAATAAAGTCTAGAATGATGTGTGTTAATCAAAAATGCGACGTCTGTTCATTTGTTGAATTTACCCATAGTGGTGAAGGGTATCATATAGACCCCCGTCCGACTTTACCACTTTCCTTACTGGTTTTATATTAAAATAGTTATGCAATTTGTTCCGCGTTTTGGGTTTTGTCCTAAGACTCTGTTGTAGGGATGTAGAGGATATCGAGATAAAAAACTAGAACGTGAGGTTCGATAATGAACTATATATGAACTATAACCCGTATTTAGACCTAGCCCCTGTGTGGGAGGTACCAGAAGGAGTGGACCGATATTCCCCATCTTCGAACTTGAACTAAGTTTGTAAGAAATAATAAGATGGCCAAAGTTTGTATGAAATCAAAATTTTCTGAAACAAGAACCATCTTAACCGTGTCATTATCCATAAAGCTGAGGGTATAATTGTCCATTAAAAATTTCCGAAATTTGTTTTATAGTTTACATTGTTGTTTTAACCGGTTTGTGGAAACGTCGTAGGTCCACTTTTTGGTATTTTCCCTTTATTTTCATTTCAAGTACCTGTCAGTATATCTATGGTGGAGGGCATCCAAAGTTCGGCCCGGCCGAACTTTACGCCTTTTCATTTTTTTATATTGGAATAGTTATCCGATTTGTTCCGCGCATTTAGGCCTAGCCCCTGTGTTGGACGTACCAGAAGGAGTGGACCGATATTCCCCATCTTCGAACTTGAACTAAGTTTGGAATAAATAATAAGATGGGCAAAGTTTTGATGGTCAACATTTTCTAAAACGGATTTGGTCCAAGGAAACATGAGGTCTAGAACCATTATTTCGATAAGGCGCATTTTCACCGTGTCAATGTGTATACACCCTCATTAGCCATAAGGCTGAGGGTATAATTATCCATTACAAATTTCTGATATTTGTTTTATGGTTTACATAATGGGTTTGTAGAAATGTCGGTACCACTTTTTTACTTTTTTGTATGTTCCCTATATTTTCATTTCAAGTACCTGTCAGAATATCTATGGTTAAGGGTATCCAAATTACGGCCCGGTCGAACTTAACGCTTTTTCACTTATTTTACTTTAGTTGAAATATATATGTATTTCACACAGTTAATTTCGTCCGATTCCATTTCAATTGTATGTACCCAAAGTAGATGAAGGGTATCATATAGTCAGCCCCTTCCGACTTTTGAACTTTCCTTACTGGTTGTAGATTTAATATATATAAGTCAAACCTCCCCCAGAAATTGTTACAGTTTTTAAAAATAACAAATTTATTAAGGGAAGGGAAAATTATACAAATAATTTTATTATTTGAAGAATTTTTAAATCATAATTTAAAAATAACATTACTATGACATTAAAAATATTTTGGCGGACTATCAATGCGTGAATTTTAACGTCTATGTCTTTCTGTTGCATTCACCCCTAATATCCATTTGTATGTTTATTGTTAAGCACTGGTAAAATTTTTTCCAACCTCTTGTAGCGCATATGTCACAAGTATATGTATACTTATATCGGTGTGTTTGTTTGAGAAAATGTTTTTGTTTGTTATGCAAATATAATATGCAAAGAAATAACTCGAGTGTTTATATACAAATAAACCATAAGAAGCTAAATCTAGCGTATCCTTTGGTTAGCAAAGATGCAATTTGTTAAGTAGATTTTAGCGGTTTTATGTGAAGGTGTAAAACATTTTTATTTATCTTTTTTTTTTTATTTCATATGTTAGAGTTTCGCATTGTTATGCAAATATATACAAATGTGTTTTTGTTATGTCTTCATTTTATTAGTTGAATACACTTTGCGAATATGTATGAGTATATGTAAATTCATGTCCATATATGAAATGTGAGTTAGAAAGCTGTTGGCCATGGTGTAACATGACAATTTTTTTAACCAGGTTAACATTTTTGAATAGTTTAATTTTTTATGAATATTCATATTTAATTATTACTATTATTATTATTTATTATTTTTTTTAATAAAATATTATTTTAGTTATTAAATAATTTGAATAATTTCTATAAATATAATAAAAAACGTTCATTTGCATATCCAAATTTTATTATTTGAACAAAATCAAATTAAATCAAATGGGATTCATTTTGAATAAAAACGTATACAACAGATGTTAAAGCTTATAAATATACCCCTAAAGTTTGTATCCCAATTTTCCAACCTGAATGTCTATAAGAGAGATGGTCCGTCAGAAACTATGACGTAAATGACATACGTAATACATACACCAGAAACGTTGGAAACTCACCCAAAACCATTAGGTTTTTGACAAAAAAGATTAATCAATTTGGATATTACGTATAAAACTTCAAAATTTTCCTCTCCAAAAATTTGGACGTTTTTCTTAGTTCTAGTTCTAGAATAGTCAGTGTCCAATATGTAAAAATCTATATATATATATATATATATATAAAAATGTGTTTGTTTGAACGTGTTAAGAACGGTTACAGATAACGCCTTCAGAATTTATCTGTATATCGTAGGTGTGTATACACATTATTCATATAAATATGAGCGAGATAAGATCGGTGGAAATGCACCCTACATGTAGGTTGGCATGATGCGGCACATCATGACATCCGAGGGAAATAATATAGGTTATATAAACTTCCAAAATTTCGCGTGGATGTGGAGTTATCGCATCGAAAGTAATTATACATCTGAACTAATATTAATTTTCTAAGCTTATATCTTAAGAAGAGTTACAGATTCCCACTTCAAAATTTGTCTGAATAACTTGGTAGCAAATACGCATCATCCCTATAAAATTGGCATGATACAATAGGGGAAAATATACTCCTCACTGCATTTAAATAATCTAAATGTAGAAAATGGGAACTCTTTTGGTTGTTGACACAAAAATCGCTAAATAGATTTTACTGAAATTTTCGCAGTAAGTACTATAGGCATGTAAGTAATATAGGCAAGATAAACTTCGAAAATTCCGCGATGACGAGGAAATATAGCATCAACAGTAATCATACCTCTGAACTAATATTCATTTTCTATGTATATTTTTGAATATATTAAATAAATCGGCTCATACAAATTTGTATGAAACGCAGATAATTACATACTAATCTTAAATGACAAGGAATTAACAAAATTGGTGCAAATCGATAATGTTCGACTCATCATTTTTGGTCCTTTTATGTTATTATCAGTAATGATAAAACCACCAGTTCAGTAATTCCGCTAACGTCTGCTGTTTTTAATCTCTCCATTATCTACAGATTGGAATAAAATTTTGTGTAAAATGAAAAAATTTTGACATTCTAATGTTTACATTTGGTCAATTTGCGAAAAAAATAATATTTGGATTTTTTTAATTTTAAAAATTTTACCACCATTGAAGAAAAAGACTATGAATTCAATATGGGAGATATCCAAAAGAGAAATGCTGATTGTGGAATAAAAGTTATAAAAGTCCGAAATATGTGGTGGCTTATCATTATAGCTGATATATTTCGAGGATGTATAGAGGAAATGACTAACTCAAATGCCACAAATCCTATCTTCGGACTTGATCAAGAATAAGAATAACAATACTATATCTAGGTTCGGTAAAAATACTATGATGTGATAATGCATTATTGTGAATTTTTCTTGGCAATGAAACAATTGAAAATACTCAACTCAAACTTAATAAGGATCATACGTCAGGTATTTAAGCGATATTAATCGGAGAGAGAAAGGGATCCCAATCATATCATGGGGAAATAGTTGAGAATACAGACATAAAAAATTGTTGTAATGTAAATGAACGATTTTAGTGGTCTTGGAACGAATAATGAGAAACATGTAAATATCGGAGAAAATATATTTGTGTATGGTACTATTGCAACTGTTTAGAAAATTCAAGCTAAATTTGGTTTTAATGCTACCACCATTATTCAAAGATTATTTAAAAATGTATTTGTAATCTATTGAATAGAATCAAATATTCTAATACATAGACCGGCTGCTTCGAAATCTTACTGATATTACACTGTTTTTGAACATAACTTAATCCAATGTCAATAACTGTAGTGTGGGCAGCGAAGCGCCATGGGTTCAGCTAGTAATATATAATCTTCAAAAAAAAACTGTTTATGGTAATAATATTCAAATATGTGACGTTTACTTATTATTTTAGAGGACAAATACTGTAACGTATTTCTCACCAATTAAAGGAACTTTAATGTACTATTAGATTCCATACATCGTTAAATTTTATAGTCACATATATTATAGTTATATATATTACCTTATCTTAGAAGAGGAACATCACATAGTCGGCCTTTATTCTCTTTTGAGCTTTTTACTGTTTTTTCGTCAATTTACCGAAAAATGTGGAAATATAATTTTTACCATCATTGCACTTATTTTCCTTTCAAGAACTTTTTCAATAACATGCCGCATCTACTTCAATGGTGTATATTGTTTTTAAAGCACTATTTTGGTTTTGCCGAATTGCTGCTACATAAAAAGTGAGTACAAAACTCTTTAAATATTTATATCAAATTTTATATTTTATATTATAAAAATTTTTGGTAGAGATCTATTTTTTTTTGCAAATACGTTTTTTAAACAACTTTTTATTAGTCGGAATGTTGACATTATCCACCAAGGGGTAAGGTCAAAGTCAATAGTTTAGTATTTTCATGGGGATATTCTCCCCAGAAGTTAGCAGGGAACTGATGAGGATCAGTGGCGAGGATGATCTAAAACTGTAGTCTCCCTACCTACCACTTGCATTGGGGAAGAAGAAATGAAAGATTATATCGTCCACCATAAGGTAAATATTAAATTGGGTTAAATACGTATCCACAATTGCCCCAAAATACTGGAAATGGATACAGACGTTATATGAGTCCAATCCTGAAAAAAGTGAGACAGAATTGATACATCTTGGCAGAAATGTATGCTGACCAATATAAATTCCAAGAACCAAGAAGAATTTTCAAAAGTCTTTTTTCTTACCATTTGTATGAATTCGAACTGAAGTATGTATAAGAGCTACATATATTTAAATATTGTGGCTGTACATGCTGTAATAATAATAATAATAATAACAATAATGAAAAAAGTCGTTCCTATCTGATAACCTTCACCACTGGTACTTCAGAGGCTGATATTAGCATGGTCTTGATCTTCGTAAAATTTAGAAATGTCCGTCTCTTTCATCTGATCTTGATGTTAGCCTCTAACCGAATTGAGACAGATATAGCCAAAATTTAGACTTCCGCATGCCCGGTAGGTTGAGTTAGATAATTGGTTATATCGGTCCAAGAGCAAATAA
>NW_026875682.1:0-18418 GCF_032173495.1 Musca vetustissima | reverse complement strand
TTTTATGTAAATGGGGTACCAAAGGTCCTATATATCTTTCGATTTGCACGACATTCGGTATAAACTAATGAATTAGGTCTAGAATGATGTGTGCTAAATTTCGTGAAAATCGGTTCAGATTTAGATATAGCTCCCATATATATTTTCGTCAGATTTAAGGTAAATGGTACTGCAAAGTCCCTATATATCTTTCGATTTGCACGAAATTTGGTATAGTGTATTTAATTAGGTCAATGATGATGTGTATTAAGTTTCCTGAAAATCGGTTCAGATTTAGATATAGCTCCCATATACATTTTCGCCCGATTTAATGTAAATGGTACACCAAAGTCCCTATATATCTTTCGATTTGCACGAAATTTGGCATAGCGTACTGAATAAAGTCTGAAAAGTCTAAGTTTCGTGGAAATCGGTTCAAATTTAGATATAGCTTCTATATACTTTTGTCCGATTTAATGTAAATGGTACACCAAAGAACCAACATTGATTGACACAAAATTTTGCAGAACGTACTGAAGTTAATATAATCTAGTATTTGGAAGTTGTTGTTGAAATCAGTTCAAATTTGGATAGAGCTACCATATATATTTTCTCGCGATTTTAAGTAAATGATGCATCAAGAACTCAAAATCTGTGAAAAGTTTCGTTGAAATCGGTTTAGATTTCGATATAGCTTTTATATATATTTTCGTCCGATTTTAAGTAAATGGTACGCCAAACTCCTCTTACTTATCAGATATTTATTCAAATAATCAACGGGTGTCCGAGTGATATTTGCTTTAAGTAGATTTACATAACTTTATCCCATTGTAAGAAGCAACTCTATATCTGACCAAATGAAAAATTTAGTATAGGTAACAGAATGACATGTTTATGGATCCAATTTCATTTTACTGGTCCTTCAAAAATGCAACGTCTGTTAGGATTCATCTGTTGAATATACCCAAAGTGGTGAAGGGTATCATATAGTCGGCCACGTCCGACTTTACTACTTTCCTTACTGGTTATCCACATGTTCTTGAACCGTAAGCTAACCTACAAATATTCTGAGTAATAATCGGACGATGAAAAAATACGAATACCGATTTCTATTTTTTGGGGACCCTATCCTATCTAAGAATGCGTCTTGTGATATTTAGATTTGGTTCATGAAAATATGGACAAAAATTATGTATAAAGATTCAAAATAAAAGGACGTTTTGAATGCTGATATCTCATACTAATTATCAAAACCTACAAAAAATTGCTGCTGTAAGTGAAAGTGTTGGCGAAGATTAGAAAATGTCAATTGTCTGGTGGAATTGTCTTACGGCACATTACATCTACACCTACATCCATATAAGGTCCAGATTAAACAACAACCCTTTGACCTTCATAACGTCGCAGATACGAGGAATGAGTGCTTGAACATAAGGTAGTGGACAGCGATTTTTCGAACAAAACGTTCTTAGCGAAATACTGTGCAGATAAACCTTCAACCTAAATAGCAACAATGTGTCTGAAACCACGAGATGGATAACTCTGTATAATTTTCTAAAAGAATAAATTTTGTGTTAATAATTTTCGGAATCCGAAAATTCCAAAGGTGTTAGAAAGAGTACATGTCTGGCTCTCGTATGAACTAGGATTGTTGACTTCGCACAACAATTAACAAAATGGCGGAACTATGATTTTTTTTTTTTTTTTGTTTTTGGAAAATCGCCTATTTTTGCCAACAAACTAAGTTAAAAAATAAGGAAGATCTTTACCGATTGGCTTTATCCTAGTTCATAATTTGAACGTCCCAAAATTTGAAATCGATTGGGTTAATAGTTTTTGAGTTATCGTGCCCGCCATATAGATTCGAGAAAAATGCGTTTAATGTTTGAGAGTCACTCATGCCGTCACGTCATGCTGACACAATAAATCGACTATATCTTCAAGAGTTCTTGAGATTTTCACTTGAAATTTTGTAGGGACATTCTTGAATTAATGTAGAGTCGAAAAACTAAATAAAATTTTTTGACACCGAGAATGGGGGGTCCCCTAAAGTGTAAATATTCCACTCTCCACAATACTAATCCCGTTTACCGTATTTTCGAAATTCACAAACAATGGATTGCAATGTTAAATTGCTGTTTCACATTGAGAAATGCAACAATTCCGATTGCAGGGAAATGTTTAAATGTTTCATTTCCGAATACAAGGTAGGCTACTAACTCTCTATGCATTACGACGAACATAGACATTTGTTTCAGGCATTCGACACAGACACACACACATACACCCGGACATAACTGCCCATTCACCACAAACACGCACGCATTCAAATGTACGTATGTATGTACATTTCGATGAATACATACACATGTTTATGCAACCAAATAAATGGTATGTTCAAATGATTGCATTACTTCATTATCGTCGGCGTAGGGGCAATTTACAGCTGATGATTTTGTATAGGCAGGTAGGTATGTCCCTTATAGTCAAGCGCCACCACTAATACGTAATGCGTGGCTGAGCAAAAAAAAACTGATAGCCAGAGAAACAGTTTCACAATTTATTGGTCTATGAATTATTGTAGAGCATATTTTTGCAGGAGGTGTGGGTGCTGGGGGCATATTCGTTGTTTTTTGTTGGCACATAAATTGTGCTTCTGGTTCATTTATGCCAAGACAATATTGTAGCAGATAGCCTGGTCGTTATATTATGTTATGGATATGTTTAGGTATATTAGGCAATATTTTATCATTGGGGCATGAGGTCTGAGTGAGGAAATGAAACGCGTTAAAGTTGCAGCTACGAAATATGGAGAAGTCATGGCAATATGTAGATATATTTAGAGAAATTTCCAATTCTACAGGACTTATAATATTCAACTCATGAAGAAAATATGGAAAAATGTTGCCAACTAAATCTGAAGGATTTTCATTAAAATATTGTCTTTTAAACATTTTCATAAATTTTAGTTTAAATAAATTTTTTGCAACCGATAAATCAAAAGAAACGTCTATACTCAAACATTTTGTATGTGTGTGTGTGTGTTTTTATACCCTTCACCACACTGTGGTTCAGGGTATTATGTCTTTGTGCATATGTTTGTAACAGGCAACATGGTTCCTTTTGAGAATATGCATAGAATCACTTTCTAAGTCGATTTATGCATGTCCATCCGCCTGTCCGTCTGTCCATGTTAAATTGTAAACAAAGTACAGGTCGCATTTATGATCCGAATTGGATGAAATTTGGCATAGGTCACTTATTCGGCCCAAGGACGAACCCTATAGAAATTGGGAAAAATGGGTTCAGATTTAGATATAGCTCCCATATATATATTTAACCGATTTAATGTAAACGGTCATCAAAAATATCTTTCAATTTGCACGAAATTTGGTACAGCCTAATCATTTAAGTCTAGAAAGATGTTTGCCAAGTTTCGTAAAAACGGCCAAGATTTAGATATAGCTTCCATATATAGTTTCGTCCGATTTCATGTAAATGGTGCCCCAAAGTACCTATATATCCTTTGATTTGCACGAAATTTGGCATAACGTACTGAATTGAGCCTAGAGTGATGTCTGCCAAATTTCGAGAAAATCGGTCCAGATTTCTATATAGCTCCCACATATAGTTTCGTCCGATTTCATGTAAATGGTGCTCCAAAGTCCCTATATATCTTTCGATTTGCACGAAATTCGGTACAGCCTAATCATTTAGGTCTAGAATGATGTCTGCCAAGTTTTGTGAAAATCGGTCCAGATTTAGACATAGCTCCCATATATAGTTTCGTACGATTTCATGTAAATGGTGCCCCAAAGTCCCTATATATCCTTTGATTTGCACGAAATTTGGCATAACGTATTGAATTGAGCCTAGAGTGATGTCTGCCAAATTTCGAGAAAATCGGTCCAGATTTCTATATAGCTCCCACATATAGTTTCGTCTGATTTCATATAAATGGTGCACCAAAGTCGTTATATATCTTTCAATTTGCACAAAATCTGGCATAACGTACTGAATTGAGCCTAGAGTGATGTCTGCCTTGTTTCGTGAAAATCGGTCCAGATTTATATATAGCTCCCTTTTATTATAGATTGATTTTAAGTAATTGACGCACCAAGGAACCAATAGGAACAAAACGTTCTGAAATTAGTATAACCTAACCTGTGACAAGTTTGTTTCAAATCGCTTAATATTTGGATAGAGCTTCCATATATATTTTCGCCCGATTTCAAGTAAATTGGGCATCAAACTCCTCTGACTAACAGATTGACACCAAATTTTGCACAACGTACAAAATTGAGCATAGAATTACGTAGTTGCGTTTTCTAGATGTATAGACATAGCCCAACGGATGACCTATTTATATTCGTTTTTTTTACATTTAGATAAATATCACATATTTTATTTCATCCAATTTCATGTTAATAGTCCTTTTTAATATACCCATAGTGATGAAGGGTATCATATAGTCGGCTCCGTCCGACTTTACTACTTTTCTTACTGGTTTTTTGCCCCTCTCTCTAATAAACTCCATGCGTTGGGAAAAATTTCCATGTCGGCGTATGAGTGCTAAGGTAAGCAGTTTTGTGTATGGATGCCACATACGCTCCATGCTGCGTGCAATAATCAATTTCCGTAGGCGTGTTTTTTTCATTTTGTAAAGATTTTTAAACTATCGGAAATGAAATTGTTCGCCAAACCTAAAATATTGAAGTATTGAACAATACAACATATGTGTTAAAATCAGATATGTGCTATATTCGCAATAGTAATGATTGAAAAAAAAAATATTTTTTTTTCAAATCCACGCATAAAAATAGTTTTAAAAAAGCCACGCTTATGCTTGAGAACATATTTTTAACAAATATACGCTACACTGGTTTTAAATCCTCATAAACACTAGTCTCATAAACTAAACTAATTATGCCAACTAATAAAGTATAACATAGTTTTGAGAAAACGGCAAGGGATACCATTTGATTTTCTATTTTTCCCAAAATTACCAAAATCCCATAAGCCTGTACTCACTTATTACAGAGCATTGCATCCTCCTAGGTGGCGACAGATTTTTTGAAGGTTACAGACGGCCGTCGAATATTAATGTAGGATTAGTCGTCAGGAGGGTCGATTGATCGATTGCATTGAATATTTGGTATGAGGGAGTACTAGGTCTAAATTTGGGGTTAGTTTTTAAAAGCAACTCTGGCATCTATGCAAATTTACAGAGGACCACTGGATCTTGATTTAGGGTTAATCGTAAAGAGTGCCGACAGACCTTGGATTTGGATTTTATGTAATTTTACCGAGGCAGCATATTGCCTTAAGGAAACCCCCCATTCAGGATTTTAATTTTTCAAGATTTTCAATGGTCTGGTAAATCAATACCAATGCTTGTTAAGGTTTGTAACTTTACACATATATAATTGAAAATTTAAAAAGGAAGAAAAATAATTTACAAACATTTTTTGTAGTTGTTTTTTGTAACTAAAGAAAAGTCCTTATTTTTGATGGCGGGCATGATAACTCCTCACTGGAACATCGGAACCCGAAAATTCCAACGGTGTTAGAAAGAGTACATGTCTGGCTCTCGTATGAACTAGGATTATTGACTTCGCTCTAAAATTAACAAAATGGCGGACCTTTGAAAAAATATTTTTAAAAAATCACCGATTTTTTACCAAAACCCATGTTAAAAAATAAGGAAGATCTTCACCGATTGGCTTTATCCTAGTTCATACGATAGCTATACACTCACAGAGAAATGTGGAAAAAATTGAAATCGATTGGGTTATTAGTTTTTGAGTTATCGTGCCCGTCATTCGCAAAAAAATGTTTAGAGAAAAACGCGTTTAACGTTTGAGAAGCCCTTCAGCCGTCACTTGATGCTGACACAATAAATCGGTTATATCTTCAAGAGTTCTTGAGATTTTCATTTGAAATTTTGTAGGGACATTCTTTACATAGTGTAGATTCGAATTATATCTACAAAATTTTAGACCCCGAGAATGGGGGGGTCCCCTTAAATTTAAACTAACGTAACAAAGAATACCTGTTCTCATATCGGTAATCAAACAGACGCTCAGAACTTTAGCCTATTAGTTTTGGAGTCGGAAAATAATAAGTATGAACAAGAAGTTCATACCTGAAAGTGGCGAAATTTCGAACCAAGCGAAGAAGTAGTCGAAATATGCTTTGAAGTAGTTCAGTCATAAATCAGGACTTATAAATATATAGCAAAACAAAAATACGTATACATTATAAGTATTATAATTTAAACACTTACCTTATTCTAACTGCTTACATATTGTTGAACCGGATGTGACTGTCACAGTCTGAAATAGAAATGCGAATTTTTTAATATTACTAAACTATATTAAAATACATATATCTCATAAAATTGCATGTCACAAAGTTAGCACAATTCGTAATTTGATATTAATTCCGTGTTGCATACAGATATGCTGCATAAACGGTGCTATTTAAATTGCATTTCATTATATCCAATTGTGTAGTTTATACAATGATTTATGTTTACGTCAATATTTTAAATATTAGAATGGGTCGAGTATGTACGTAAAAAAAATTGGTCTAGGATCTTGAACACCCGGAAATGACGATGGGCATGTACATGGAGGCTATATAAAGATATATTATAATATTTAAGTGTATCTCCCACATCCGTGTACATACGACAATATAATTGGTATCAATTTAAAAGTCAACCATTGCTCATGGATATATTATGAACTTTTCGGGTCTATGACCTTCAGGAGAAAATGTATACGCTATAGGTTATACATTTTGAAATTTTGACCAGCTAAATTAAATGTTGACCTATCTTTATCAAAACAGGCTAGCTTTGGCCCGATCCCCTTCTCTATCCCCTTCGCGATGTTTGGGTCATAATTGCGGCCTCTGGGGAGACCGGAAAAATATTTGGTCCATTTCATCCCCTAAACATTAACCGGTCTTTACCTAAAACAATAGGGGTCTTCATTGGCCCATCCTACATGCAACATTTCATGATAATTGGTCCATAACTGTGGTCTGTATCGTGTTTACAAATTTCATGGACGGGCGGACACACATGTCTAGATCGACTAAGATCGCTGCGTTACAATCTGCACAAAGCTACAATACCCTGACAACATAATTGTGTAGGCTATAAAAATCAATCAATACGATCACGGTACTATAAAAGTGTCTATATGATTGCCACAGGACCTAAAAGTATGATTCAGAAACAATATCGACAATCGATCGTGCAAATTAATCCTTTTTTTATACCCTTCACCATACTGTGGTACAGGGTATTATGTCTTTGTGCATATGTTTGTAACAGGCAAAAGGAAACGAGATAGACACATGGTTCCTTTTGAGAATATGCATAGAATCACTTTCTAAGTCGATTTATGAATGTCCGTCCGCCTGTCTGTCCATGTTAAATTGTAAACAAAGTACAGGTCGCATTTATGATCCGAATTGGATGAAATTTGGCATAGGTCACCTATTCGGCCCAAGGACGAACCCAATTGAAATTGGGAAAAATCGGTTCAGATTTAGATATAGCTCCCATACATATATTTAACCGATTTAATGTAAACGGTCCCTATATAACTTTCGATTTGCACGAAATTTGGTACAGCGTAATCATTTAGGTCCAGAATGATGTCTGCCAAGATTCGCGAAAATCGGTCCAGATTTAGATATAGCTCCCATATATAGTTTCGTCCGATTTCATGTAAATGGTGCCCCAAAGTCCCTATATATCTTTTGATTTGCACGAAATTTGACATAACATTTTGAATAAAGCCTAGAGTGATGCCTGCCAAGTTTCGAGAAAATCGGTCCAGATTTAGATATAGCTCCCATATATAGTTTCGTCCGATTTCATGTAAATGGTGCCCCAAAGTCCCTATATATCTTTCGATTTGCACGAAATTTGGCATAACTTACTTAATTGGGCCTAGAAAGATGTCTGCCAAGTTTCATGAAACTCGGTCCTGATTAAGATATAGGTCCCATATATAGTTTCGCCCGAGTTCAAGTAAATGGTACAGCCTAATCAATTAGGTCTAGAACGATGTCTGCCAAGTTTCATGAAAATCGGTTCAGATTTAGATATAGCTCCCATATATAGTTTCGTCCGATTTCATGTAAATGGTGCCCCAAGACCCTATAAATCCTTCGATTTGCACGAAATTTGGCATAACGTACTGAATTGAGTCTAGAATGATGTCTGTCAAGTTTCGTGAAAAACGGTCCAGATTTAGATATAGCTCCCATATATAGTTTCGTCCGATTTCATGTAAATGGTGCACCAACGTCCCTATATATCTTTCGATTTGCACGAAATTTGGCAAAACGTACTGAATTGAGCCTAGAGTGATGTCTGCCAAGTTTCGAGAAAATCGTTCCAGATTTCTATATAGCTCCCACATACAGTTTCGTCCGATTTCATGTAAATGATGCACCAAAGTCGCTATATATTTTTCGATTTGCACGGAATTTGGCATAACGTCCTTAATTGAGCCTAGAGTGATGTCTGCCTTGTTTCGTGAAAATCGGTCCAGATTTAAATATAGCTCCCTTTTATTATAGACTGATTTTAAGTAATTGACGCATCAAGGAACCAATAGGAACAAAACGTTCTGAAATTAGTATAACCTAACCAGTGACAAGTTTGTTTGAAATCGCTTAATATTTGGATAGAGCTTCGATATATAGTTTCGCCCGATTTCAAGTAAATTGGGCATCATACTCCTCATGTTAGTCAGATTGACATCAAATTTTGCACAACGCACAAAATTGAGCATAGAATTACGTCGATGTGTTTCCTAGAAGTACAGACATAGCCCAACGGATGACCTATTTATATTAGTTTGAAGTCGATTTACATACTTTATGGATAGATCTAGGTAGATTCACATATAGATAAATATCACATATTTTATTTCATCCAATTACATGTTAATAGTCCCATTTAATATACACATAGTGGTGAAGGGTATCATATAGTCGGCCCCGCCCGACTTTACTACTTTCCTTACTGGTTTTCTTTTTTTTTTTTTTGAAGAAGCACATTAACTGGTACCAGCTGTTCGACTTGATAAACAAAGGTGGGGTTGTCAATTTTGAGTCGTACACAATATTTTTGCCTGAAGTCTTCAGATAAATTCGAAAAAGAAATAAGAGAAGAAAATCTCTAAATTGGCCTCGAAATTGATGATACCCAGTATATCCCTAACATAGCACCCAATGAGAACCTAGCTAGATGAAGCGGTCGAATCCAACTTCTTCTGGTTAGGTGTCAGAATCGACATGCAAAGAGTATTTCGACAATTGGCTTAAGTTCTCATAAAAGTGTATAAATCTAGCTGGGACTTGAAAAAGAAAAATACAGCCATATTTCATGATAAACATTTCCACGCTCATTTTTGGGCCTCAAATAGGTGACTCATTTCGCATTTAAGGGTAAATTATTTTGTAAAAATAATTTACAAAATTTTTTTGTAAATTATTTTTCTTCTCTTTTAAATCTTCAGATATATATTTGCAAAGTTACAAACCTTAACAGGCATTGGTATTGATTTACCAGCCCATTGAAAATCTTGAAAAATTAAAATCGAGAATGGGTGGGGTTCCCTTAAAGATATTTATGTTTTTTTTGTAATATTTTTACCATTGTTGGTGGAAGAAGCATAAGGCTTTATAACCTACACATCATTGGCTTTGTTGGGCAATTCTTTATTGAATTGGCTCTAATTTGTTACTTTGATGGTGGAAATCTGTTGGATCAAATCGATTACTCTTATGAGAGTTATATGGTGCTATATGAATATAGCCTGACTACATCGGTACCAGAGGATATACAAATATACGAAATCAAAACACTCTACTTAATATTTGTTGTTCAAGATTTCCACTTTAAATAATTGAATTTTTTTTTCGATAACGACCAATTCTAATGTATTTGCATTCGAATAACTCGAAATCTAAAACTATGCCGCCAGGAGACTCGATATTTGCATTGCTGTCGCTGTTGTTGGAGTTGTTACTGTTGCTGTTGTTGATTAAAAACGTTGAGGAGGATATTGCAATTTATGATTTCTTCTTCAATTTGCATTGTGGAAATGAAGCAGCAGCAGCAACTGTTTGCCGAAAAACAAATGCACATGAAACATACCGCAACAGCGTGAATCGTATACAAACATCACAACACTTTATTCATGCTGGCTCACAAACATACACACATACACACAGATACCAGCATATGTGAAGTTATGAATCATGTGGCTGTATATTTTGGCATTAATACGTAAATGAAGTGAAAATTGTTTTTAGACTAGAGGAAAATTAGTTTTTGTGGTTTTGTGCGATGGAGGCTGTGTGTGTTTCAGCGTGATTGTGTATGTGTATGTGTTTGGCTTTGCTAAGGGGTAAGTCAATTTTCATAACGGAGATTTATGAAAATTTCAATTTGCCTACGGAAAATAAAAACAAATCTATACACTCATATCTAGGAGAATTTGTGTGTATGTTGGTGGGTGTTTGTGTGTATACGTTAAGGTAAGGCGTAATGTTTGTGTGTATGTGTAAGTACACATACGTGTTTTTTGGTAATCTCTATGAAAAGTTTCTCGTTTCTTATGGCTTGCGGCAAAATACCTTCGACTTCCTTTAATTTATTTCCTAATATTTTCCCTTGGAAATGACGTTACATCCGCTTTGGGGTTTCCGCTTGTGTTAAAATCTTGATTTGCAAAACTAAAATAGTTTTGGTTACAATCATCTACATATAATATACACATACACATGTAGGACTAACTACTCTGAATGGACTCGTTGACCAACCATGTTGGTCAGCTTGGGGTGGTTAACTGTAGGTGAGGAATGGAGTTGGTTGGGTTGTGGTCTTCTGGCTGATTGCATGTTTATTTGCCCTTAGATTGATGTCTACCAAATAAATGCCTTACGATATTTCTTTTCGACACCATCACTTTTTTGGGCATCTACATTTCGGCTTGCATGTTGAAATGCAATTTTGAATACAGTTTAAATTTTCCCAGCAAGGATATGTGTGTTTCAAGGGACATGATTAAGATTTACTATGTAAAAGTTTTTTGGATATCTTGATTTAGTTTGAATATATGAAAGTGTCGCCTTAAGGTGACAGCTTCATATTGAAATTTAAAATAGTTTAAAAAAATGTTTGGGTTTTTCCTGAATACCTTAAAGAAGTTTAAGGTTATAACAAAATATTCCAAAGACTATCAGAGCATTTATTGGGGATTTTTAAAATGTTTTTGTTGAAAGATTGTCAGATCAATAGTCGTGGAATTTTAAAAAATATTTTCACAAGGACAGTCAAAGCAAAAGGCGTGGATTTTTAAAGCATATTTTCACAAGGACAGTTAAAGAATATTTTCACAAGGACAGTCAAAGCAAAAGTCGTGGATTTTTAAAGAATATTTTCTAAAGGACAGCCAGAGCAAAAGGCGTGGATTTTCAAAGAATATTTTCTAAAGGACAGCCAGACCAAAAGTCGTAGATTTTAAAAGAATATTTTCTGTCCTTGATAACATATTCTTTAAAAAATCCATGCCTTGGCTAGACCCTTGACAACATATTCTTTAAAAAATCCATGCCTTGGCTAGACCCTTGACAAAATCTTCTTTAACAAATCCAAGGCCTGGGTAGACCCTTGACAAAATATTCTTTAACAAATCCAAGGCATCGGTAGACCCTTGACAAAATATTCTTTAAAAAATCCATGCCTTGGCTAGACCCTTGACAAAATCTTCTTTAACAAATCCAAGGCATGGGTAGACCCTTGACAAAATATTCTTTAACAAATCCAAGGCATCGGTAGACCCTTGACAAAATATTCTTTAAAAAATCCACGACTTGGGTAGACCCTTGAAAAAATATTCTTTAAAAAATCCACGCCTTGTGTTGGTCCTTGAAAAAATATTCTTTAAAAAATCCACGCCTTGTGTTGGTCCTTGAAAAAATATTCTTTAAAAAATCCACGCCTTGTGTTGGTCCTTGAAAAAATATTCTTTAAAAAATCCACGCCCTGTGTTGGTCCTTGAAAAAATATTCTTTAAAAATGCACGCCTTGTGTTGGTCCTTGAAAAAATATTCTTTAAAAAATGCACGCCTTGTATTGGTCCTTGAAAAAATATTCTTTAAAAAATCCACGCCTTGTTGGATGGTCCTGGAAAAAATATTCTTTAAAAAATCCACGCCTTGTTGGATGGTCCTGGAAAAAATATTCTTTAAAAAATCCACGCCTTTTTGGATGGTCCTTGAAAAAATATTCTTTAAAAAATCCACGCCTTGTTGGATGGTCCTTGAAAAAATATTCTTTAAAAAATCCACGCCTTGTTGGATGGTCCTTGAAAAAATATTCTTTAAAAAATCCACGCCTTGTTGGATGGTCGTTGAAAAAATATTCATTAAAAAATCCACGCCTTGTGTTGGTCCTTGAAAAAATATTCTTTAAAAAATCCACGCCTTGTGTTGGTCCTTGAAAAATATTCTTTGAAAAATCCTCGACCCAGATTTTTGATATTTTTTTAATTTAGTTTTTTTGTGTGGTAGCCGTTTGATATGTTTTGTTTGCCTATATAAATGACATTGTTGACTTAAATAAATATTGTCATTTATGACCTTTAAAAGTATCTACACACATACATATAAACAACTAAGTTAAGATCTAACCATAAATCAAGTATTTTTATTATTTAAATTCGAATAGCAATTTATTTGTTTACTTTTCAGGCAGAGAGAATAAAAATAATAACAACTTAAGTATTTAATTGTTTAAATAATAGACTCAGTTTACACAGGCAATAAACATGAATCAGTCAATTGCCTAATATTTGTTTTATATCCACAGAAGAAGAACATAAATAAATTGCATAAAAACAGCTTAATTATAGAGAGAGACATAGAGTACAATTGAAATCTTTTAAATGCTAACAGGATTGCCTAAAAAGCTAATAAAGGATATCCAATAAGGAAATGCTCTTAAAGTATTTGCCATCGGTGTATGTGAGTGTGTGCGAGTGTGGACATACACATTCACGTCTTTGCAAATACAAATAAATTTTAGAATTTGTTTAAACAACCTGACATTTGCATTCTCTCTCAGCGCCATTGAAAGGAAAACTTGAATGCATTTTACGACTTACGACTCCAAAAGGAAGAAACAAAAACCAAGGGTGGCTGAGAGAGGGAGATAGGGGGGTTGGGAGTGCATAAAGTAGACGAAAGGCAAAACTAAAGGGATTTGTTGTGGAGAAAGGAATAACAATAAGAGCACAGTGGATTGTATGCTGCAGAGACAGAAGAATAAAATGGTTCTTTTGGAAAATAGAAGGGATTCTTTGTTCAAAATTCTTCAATGAGCTCGACAGTCCAATAATATAGTACATAAAATTCTATGTTAATTTTTGGACCACGACCTTCAAACTAATACCTAAAGTCACATGTAGATTCCTGGATTTTCAAAATGCAACCTCAAGGTAGCCTTCGCACCTGATTTTTGAATAATTTAATAATTTTTTTCTTTACCACAAATATTTTCCCTACTACTGTAATGAAAAGGAGTTTTGCCTCCTACCATTTCACATCGTTGTCCTTTGAGTCTCATTGAGTATGCCAACTTAACAAGCAATAAATCCTTTTGTCGAGCAAAAACAAAAGTCATCCAAATACCATTGAATCGAACGAACGAACAAACATGCCAGCCAACAAACAACCAACCGTACGAACACAGCACGGCATAAAGACAAAATTTACATTCGTACAAAGTACAATGGGCAAAAGCAACAACAAAACATTAAAAACAATAAATTATTTATAACTTTTCAATTGTATTGGCAGCAGAAGGCAGCAAACTGAAACTGAAAACTATAAACTGTGGGCGATGAAGATGTTAACGAATGATGATAAGTCGGAATTTTGTAATCGTAATCATCATCATCGATAGTCTCAGGCAAACAGTCGAGGTGGTGTAGGTTTGAAAAAATGCAGTTTCTTTGTTTTACCAGAAGCGATTAATAAGTACATGTATTTGAAAAAAAATATTATAAATTAAGATTATTATTTTTAATAATGGTTAAGAAATGAATAAAAAATGTGAACATGTTGGAGATATATTTAGGTTTTACCACATTCAAACCAAAATTTGTTTCATAAGTTTAAAAACATTTCCAGGCGCATCGGTGTTGTGCGCAGCTCTTCCAATTTGAAAGACCGTGTTCCGAGATAATTTTCATCGAATTCGGCGGTAACGAGGTTTATAAAATAGTTCGACACCTCGAAGCTGTTGTTTTCAAGTTCAACAGTTTGTCCGAGTCTATTGGACGTCTCGTGGTTTATTCGACGCCAATATTCACTGTCGACGCAGATCGGCGGATAATTTTTCTCTCAAACACTTTAAGAACTGCCTCATTTGCTTGCGCAAGTACCGATGCTCCAGATCCATACAACAGTATGGGCAATATCAGCGTCATGTAGATTGTGAGTTTGGTCTGGCGAGAGATGGCTTTGTTACTAAATCATAGTAGCATCTGTTTTCCTCCAGATTTCAAAGCTGATGATACTGTTTTTGCTTACTTAGACCATAGTAGCATCTGTTTTCCTCCGGATTTCAAAGCTGATGATACTGTTTTTGTTTAATGCGGTACAGAGGTTTTCAAGTTCCACAATTGGTCCAAGTCTACAGGAGGTCTTGCGCGTTGATACCATCAGCTTGGTCTTCTCACCATCTACTGCCAGTCCCACATTGGCAGACTACATCTCAATTCGTTCAAAGGTTGCTGTTACTACTCGCAATGTTCGACTCGTTATGTCGATGTCATCAGCGTAGGCGAGTAACATATGCTGTTTGGTGTACAGCGTGTAATTTCTGTTCACATTTGCATCTCGTATGACCTTTTTCAGCAGGATGGTAAAAAGATCACACGACAAACTATCACCTTGTCTGAATCCTTGTTCGGCATTGAAGGGCTCCGAGAGGTCCTTTCCAACTTTAACTGCCGACTGTGTGCTACTCAAAGTTATCCTGCATAGCCCTAAAAATGTTGCAGGTATGCCGCGGATATGGCTTTAAACACCTCTGAACAGATAGAATGCGTCTTTATAGTCGACGAATACGTGGAATAGGTCTATGTGTTTTTCGTGGGTGCTTTCAAGGATTTAGCTCAGATTGAAGCCCCATTGGTTGACCACTGGCTTCAGCCGTTCATAGAGCACGCTGCATAGCTTTTTATATGCGATTGGAAAGGAACTAATTAGTCTATAGTTGGCACATATCGTCTTGTTTTCTTGTTTGTCTGAATCCTTGTTTGGTATTCAAGGGCAACGCGAGGTTCTTTCCAACTGTAACTGCTAACATTGTGCACTTAAAGGTATCCTGCATAGCCGTTTTAATTTTGCAGGAATGCCGAACGCAGAGCGGATTGGGCAATCAAATGCGGCTCTGTAGTCGACGAATAGATGGAATGTGTCAAATTTCGTTGGTCTTTTCCAGGATTTGGGACAGAGTTAAAATTTGGTCTAAGTGGATTTGCCAGGTCTGAAGCCGCATTGATACGATTCAATAATACCGTTGACCGTTGGCTTCAGTCGTTCACACAGTACGCTGGATAGCACTTTATATGCGATGGGAAGGAGACTTATTCCCCTATAGTTGCCACATATCGTTTGTTTTTTGTGCTCCGGACACAGGGTGCTGAGGTTCCAATCATTAGGCATGCATTCATCCAGCCAAATTTTACAAATCAGCTGGTAGATGCTCCTGATCAGCATCTGGCCACCAGTCTTGAATAGTTCGCCCATTGTCACCTATTCTGACCTCATCTTGGCTAGGTGGTATACACTCTATCCCGTCGTCTATTATTGGTTCTGGGTCTTCTTCTTTGCCCCTATTATTTGATACCAGAAGTTTAGCAAAATGTTCCTTCCAGATCCTGTCTGTATCTGTCACCAGGTTTCTTTCTTCATCTCTACAGGAGGATGTGCCTGCACCAAAGCCTTTGGTTGATGTTTTACTCATTGGTAAAATTTCCGGACATCATTCGGACTCCTGAACATCTCGATTTGCTCACGCTCACGTTTTGCTTGTTCTTTCTTTTTTCTGAAAATACGTTTCTCCTCTCACCTCAGTAGCATTACGGCGCTTCTGATCGTATCATCGGTTTCGTGATGGTGGTCTTTGTTACCCAAATGTTGTTTTGATGCAGTTTGTAGGGAGTAGGCAATTCTTTGCCGTTGTATTTCTATATTATTATCGGGACAAAAAGAGCTTACGTCAATCAGTTGGGTACGTTGAACGGAGTAGGCTTCTGCTACCTGTTGTGTTTAAAGCTTTTCGACGTCGAGATTCCGTGTTGTGTTAGATCGAACCCTTGCTGCTATAACACGACGAGCGCGAACCTTGGCTGTCAAAAGGTAATGGTCTGAATCGATATTCGCTTATCGGATCGATCGAACGTCTAAAACAGTAGTCTATCACAACATGATCAATTTGATTTCTTGTTGTTTGATCGGGAGAAACCTATGTGGCTTTGTGTATATCAAGATGTTTCATGCCGTTGTCGGATGTTTCTTCATGATTTTTCCGATTTTTGCATTAAAATCTCCCAGCAGAATTTTAATGCCATTGACATATGCTCTTTTTCGGCGCCCGTAAAATATGTCTTTGGTCTGTTCATCTTTGTCTTCTGTCGGAGAATGTGCGCAAATGAGACTGATGTAGAAGAACTTCGCCTTTATACGGATTATAGCATTTCGTTCATATACTGGAGTGAATCTGGAGACGAGGTCTTTTATTCTCCTATCAAACGTGTTGAAGGATAAATAATATCGGATAGATATATAGCCTTAACCAAATTATGTAATTCCGCAAGACTTCCTATAACCTTTAAGGTTTTTCCACATAAGTGTTTCATCATTATCATCCAATTCCAATATTGAATAATTAAATACATCACCTGACAACTACACACGTAACTCGTACGCCATATAAAAATGTGGCCAGGTGTATGTTACGCAGAATTAGTGTGAAAACTTTCCGATTAATTTAGTACCCACAACCGATATCAAACACTCGTGCCATTTTGCAATCTGAAAATCAATGGCACGCACACGCTCACATCGAAGTTTGTAAAAGTATTTTCGCACACAGCAGGAAGTTGTAGCAGGTGTCAGTTGGTTTTTATTGTTGTTGTTGTTCTTGTTTGTGTTTCAATGTCGTATTGTATTGTTGTGACATTTTAATGATTTTTTAATTAGATCATTTGTCGTTTTAACAATAAAATAAACGCACCACTGGATACGAGGAAACCCGAACACAATATTACACACACACACAGTTAACTACCCACGAACCTCACTCATGCTCTATTTCAAACATTTTGACATTTTTGTTAAGGATAAATGAAAACGATGGTTTGTAACCAGTGTATACATCGACATACCGACATGGTTGGTTGGTTGCTTTGTGTGTGTATGAGGTAGGTTCACTCACAATATGTGGTAGCCATTAATATAGATTTCAATTCATTATTTATAATAAAAAGTGTGGCCGCAACTATAATTATTTCTCACGATTGTTACACACATATACACTCACACACACAGTCGAAGCTATAAATTGTTTAGGGAACAAATAGAGATTTCTCTCGGATGTGAGAAAAACAATTCCCATAAGTATAAAGGGAAGCTAGAGGAGGAATGATAGCATTTTTAAATTATTTTGAAATATACCTTTAAAAATCAGGCTAACGTAGGGGACGATAAACACCAATCAACGGTTCATATTGGCTTCAACTTGGCGAAGCCCAGGCTTGGCCGAACCCATCCTACATGCAAAATTTCGTGAAGATTGGTCCATGTGAGGTGATATGTGCCGCGAGTTCACCCAGAAGAACTATAAAAATATGTTGAGGCGTTGGGTTAGTTGCCCACACTCGGAAAATCCCTCCTTTTATGAAAAAAGCAACGAAAAAGAAAACCAAAAAATTCAGTCTCGATTTAAAAACATCCGACAACGCCATGGGGTTCATTGACTTAGAAGCAGCAAAAAAACATGGTAGTTAGCATCATCCACTCCCTACAAACTACAGCAAAAGCAACACTTGGGTGCCAAAGACCACCATCAAGAAACCCGTGCCACGATCAGGAGTGTCTTAATGCTAATGATATGAAAAACGCAGCGTATAGGGCAACCCTGCGGACAGTAGCAACACGTAATGCGATGGAGAACTATCGGGAGAAAAGGAGAGATGAGAAGCGTATTTTCAGAAAAAAAGAATAAAGAGCTAGAAAAACGTAAGCGTGAGCAAATCGTGATGTACAGGAGTCAGAATGAAGTCCGAAAATTCTACCAACGGGTAAATCATCAAACCGAAGGCTTTGTGCA